>NW_021703777.1:100836400-100844083 GCF_005190385.1 Monodon monoceros
CCTTCCCTCTCCCCTCTGGTAGCCACTAGGTTTGTTCTCTATATCTGTGAGTCTGTTTCTTTTTTGTTTTATTCACTGGTTTGTTGAATTTCTTAAATTCCACATATAAGTGATATCATACAGTGTTTGTCTTTCTCTGCCTGACTTATTTCACTTAGCATAATGCCCTCCAAGTCCATCCATGTTGCTACAACTGGCAAATTTTCCTTCTTTTTTATGGCTGAGTAGTATTCCATTGTATATCTATACCACATCTTCTTTATCCATTAGTCTATTGATGGACACATAGGCTGCTTCCACACCTTGGCAATTATAAATAATGCTGCTATGAACATTGGGGTGCATGTATCTTAAAAAAGATTTTTTAAAAATATGTCTGCAAAAGAGCTGGCCATCAGCCCTCCCAACACTGTTTCCTCCACCCACACCCCAGCAAAACTTCATTTTTTCCAAGACTGAAATTGGAGTCTTACTTTCCAAAGAATCAGAAAGGTCCCTGAGGAGGGCTAACCTAATTGCAGGTCCTAGTGCTCAGGGTAGAGCTTATGCTTGGAGGAGGGGCACTCTGTCTGTCTGTCTGTGCCAGCCCTACAGACTGAAGTCAAGCCACGCTCTGACAGACCCCACCCACGGGGAAAGTCCACGTCAACCTTCCTTCACGGGGAAGTCGAGGGATCAAACACGGTCACACAGGCCTGGCAGAAACCCATGGAGCCACCTTGACCATCAGCTTGGTCCTTTATTGACAAACCATAAGAACAGGCCAGGATAAGCAGACCTTGGGGAACAGCAGATCACAGGAGAAGGAGGCCAGGATAAACACAGAACAGCTCTCCCCAAAGGAAATAGTCAAATCAGGGAAGAGAAGAGAACTCTGAAAGTTTGAATTCATATCCTCAGAGAGATTTGAGAAGACATTGCAGCCATAAAATAACAGAACAAGCTGTTCTGAAAAAAAGGGAAGAATATGAAAGAGTTCCTGGAAATTAAAAATTATGGCCCCAATAAAAAATGCAATAAAAGGGCTGGAGAAGCAAGGGGAAGAAATGTCATAGAACTGAGAGTAAAGAGAATATGAGTAAAGAGAATATTCCATCCATGAAATCTGATGGAGAGGTTGAGACACATGAGATCAGTATTTGTGATAATAACACTAAGGTATACTGAGTGCTTACTACATGCTAAGCCGTCTACCTTGCATGCACATACACGGAACTTTCACAGCCCGATGAGATCAACTCAGTTAGGATCTCGATTTCACAGATGAGGAAACCAAGGCCCAGCGATGAGGAATGACTTGTGAAAGTCACACATTTAGCAAAGGAAAGAGCCAGTCCCCAAATCCAGGCCTGAATCTCTTTCCTCCTCTGCTTCTTGCATAGTGGCTGCGTCTTCTTAGAACTAAGCAAACCCCTTGGCTTGGTAGAAATTTATATCCAAGGAAACATAACAAACATAGTATTGCAAATGCTTCTGCTGGTGTAAAATTGTAGAATCAAACCATGGACAGAGCAAAGATGTTTTCCTTATATTTAATAAAGAGAATGTGACTGTGATTTAGCTGATAGAAGTCAGAAGATGGAGGGGTGAAGAGATGGAGAGAATCCTCCAGGTGCTAAGCAACTCATTTTTTCACGATGGGAGTCCACAGGCACAATTTCAATTGATGAAATAAGAAATAGAGCTTATTATCATCCTCATTATAGCATGGTGATTACAGCATGCTAGTAGAGTTATATATTATATACCTATACTGCATACATATGTGACAACTTTGACATTATAAAGTTAACGGGGCAGATCCAGATTTTGAGGGTCTGAAGCTTGTGCAATTTGTGGACTTTCTTTAAGAAAATGAGCACAGGGCTTCCCTGGTGGCGCAGTGGTTGAGAGTCCGCCTGCCGATGCAGGGGACACAGGTTCGTGCCCCGGTCCGGGAAGATCCCACGTGCCGCGGAGCGGCTGGGCCCGTGAGCCATGGCCGCTGAGCCTGCGCGTCCGGAGCCTGTGCTCCGCAACGGGAGAGGCCACAGCAGTGAGAGGCCCGCGTACGGCAAAAAGTAAAAAAAAAAAAAAAGAAAATGAGCACAATCTTTCAAATTCAAAATTAGGTCCAAGGCTTTGGAAGGAACCTGAGAAACTGAGGCACCCAAAGCTTAAACTATCTAAAATTTACAGTCATTCTACCTCTAATCAACAGATGACACCAAACTTCAAGGAAACTTAGAAAATGTATAGGGAGGGAAGAGGAAGTGGATAATACAGCAAATACACTAGATCCCTTATTATTCAATGTAAAGAATATATACTCTCAAAAAATTTGATTATGTATAATTATAAAAACACACACATACTTCAATTTAAAAAAACATTAAATTTAGTGATAAAGAACATGCATTTATCATCAGAAAGATCTGTGTTCAAACTTCTGGATTCTTTATGTATATATTTTGGTAGGTTCATCAACCTTCAAGAATTTATTTCTTTATTTGCAAAATAAAACTGAAAACAGGATCTGCCTCTGAAATTGTTTTCAATATTAAGTGGCATAATGCTTGAAATGTGATTATCTTAGTGACTCAATAAATACTACCTATAACATAAAAAACCACAAAAACATACATACGTGCACATAAAATTGGGTGATACACAATCAGAAAAAATAAAAGCAGAAAAGTTTAAACACTATTTCTGTGGCAGGACTCATCTGGAGGTGGGGTACCCATTCAGGACGCTTGTATTCTATGTTTTCATTTTCATAGACTGCTTTTAAAATGATACAGAGCCTTGTGCCAGAGCCCTGGGCACACCAGGCCCCTCCCTCATGGCCACCTGCACACGTGGGAATTCTGAACAGGTGGGGAGAGCCATGCAGGGGACATTCTGATGCCAGCGGGGGTTACGGCCTCAAACCCCAGGATGACCGTATCTGACTGTGGCAGTGAAGGTCTCCTTCTGCCCAGATCAGGGGGACCGTGTGAGCAACGCCAAGCAGGCCTACCCTTTTTTTTAACATCTTTATTGGAGTATAATTGCTTTACAATGGTGTGTTAGTTTCTGCTGTATCACAAAGTGAATCAGCTATACATATACATATATCCCCATATCTCCTCCCTCTTGCGTCTCCCTCCCTCCCACCCTCCCTATCCCACCCCTCTAGGTGGTCACAAAGCACCGAGCTGATCTCCCTGTGCTACGCGGCTGCTTCCCACTAGCTATCTATTTTACATTTGGTAGTGTATATAAGTCCATGCCACTCTCTCACTTCGTCCCAGCTTACCCTTCCCCCTCCCTGTGTCCTCAAGTCCATTCTCTACGTCTGCATCTTTATTCCTGTCCTGCCCCCCGGGTTCTTCATAACCGTTTTTTTTTGTTAGATTCCATATATATATGTTAGCATATTGTATTTGTTTTTCTCCTTCTGACTTACTTCACTCTGTGTAACAGATTCTAGGTCCATCCACCTCACTACAAATAACTCAATTTCGTTTCTTTTTATGGCTGAGTAATATTCCATTGTATATACACTGATCTATTGCCCGAACCTTTGGTTGAAGGAAAGCACAGCAGGCCCAGCCCAGACCTCCTTAGAAACCTCTCACCAGCTCTATGCCTCCACCACCGGGCCCTGTATGCTTTGCTGTCAAGGGTGTGCCCCTGCAACCTTCCCAGGCTTGCCCCTGGGCACTAGAGCCTTCTTTGCTAGAAGAACTCTCCCAGGGTCCTTCCCACCCCCCTACCCCATAGCCAATGATGGCCAGTACGGGAATACAAAAGCCTGCACCTTCGCCTGGGGCGGGACAAATTCTGAGATGTAATCTCTGCTTCCGTGCACCGCTCACCCTGGGGCTGAGGCTGGAGTTCTGCCGGAGATCAGAATCTGACGGGGGGTGGGGGGGGGTTGGGGAATAGTCATGAGGAAGAGAGTGGCAAAGCGAACAGCGCAGCCCCTGAGCTCAGGAAGCCAATGGCGAAGAAGAACGCTAGCTTTGTCGGTGGGTGCTGACCACTGCAGGCCAAGGAGGGTGAGTGCCTATAGTCAGGGATTAATCCTGTTGGCCGAAGGTGGGGGACTGCTTCAGCCCTCTTCCACAGATGCATATTCTGCATGGACCATTCCCACCCCCGCTTCTCAGAGCACATGTGCTTCACCGCGCTGCCTTCAGGTGTGGAGCCTGAAGAAAACGTGTTGTTGTTCAGTGGAAGCCCAGGGTCCCCTGAGCATCCTGGCCTTTGTGCCAATTCTCTTGGGAACAGACATGCAGAACCCAAACAAGGTCCTCAGATGGATAGAGGTTCAATTCCCTCTGTCTTCGGAGAGTCTGCCTTGAAGAAGTAGGGTTGTTTTGGGTGTTTTTCTGTTTGTGAAGGGTTTTTTTTTTTTAATGTTTCCTGAGAAAACAGAACTGAGCATCAGTGAGAAGCTGAAGATGACAAGCGTAGGGGATCCAAGGTGTCTTCTCCCACCCTTCTGAGATTTTCTGACAGCTCCCAGCTGATAGGATGCTAAATGATGAAAGATAAAGGACCCCAGAGAAGAGAGAGGGTGGGTAGGTGGGTGACCTCATCCCCCAGTTGTTTCTCTTCGAATCTGATTTGACAAGATGCCTTCCAGGTGACCCCACTGGGAGGGTGCTCTGCACCTCACACATTACCTTACTCAGTCCTCACAACAAAGCTAGAATTCATTTTGTAAGCTCCCTGTGAGAGATTAAAAACTGAAATTCAGGAAGGTTATAGAACTTGCTTGAGGTTGTTCACGTAATAAAAGAAGCTGGGTTAGAACCCCGACTGGTCTACCTCCAAAACTGAGTTCTTTTTCACTGGATGACAAATATCTTAGGGGTATAATTTCATCCACAGTCTCTCCCCATTTCACCTTTTCAGGCAAATCTTTGTGAGGGTTAAATAAGATGATACATGTTAAGTAAACACACTGTGCTACTCCCTAGCACCAGAGGGGGTGGTGCTGCCGTTGCTGTTGCTGAGATGCTGCTGTCACTATTATTGTTGTTGTTGTTGACATGTTGATGATGTTGTTGTTGTTGACATGTTGATGATGTGTTAATATACCTGTCTGAATTCATTGCTTCTGTTACAGTTTTCCAAATCAACCTAAACTTCAGCCGGCCATGATTGGCCAGCTTTGCAAGGAGAAATTTCTTCCCTACTCCTGGTATTTCCATAAAGGCAAGAGTATTTGCATCCCACTCTCCAGGAGGGAGAGTCTGAGTTTCTCTCTGTCTCATCACTGAGCTGGGCATGGTCGTCTCAGAACCCCCTTCTCAGAGAGCTGCCTGCTGTGCACCATTGGACAGCACCACTGACTGGGTCTGGGTTAAATCTGAACTCATCTTGTATGTATGAACTACTGTGATGGTGGGGAGAAAACCTACCTAACGCATGAGGTAGTGGTAAAGTAGAAGGAAATCCATGTGGCCACTCAGCTCAGGTACAGGGACCAGTCCAGCCTTTTCTTCTGAAAGCCAGTAGATCAAGAAGGTGGTAGATTAGTGTCCCAAAGAACCATCTTCCAGTTCAACCTTTAAAGATGGTATTCTCATCTCCACCTATTGTGCTCCTGGTCTTAATTGGTTCAAAGTTGGGTGTTATTTTGCCTCCAAGATACCCACAAATTCCTCGCAATATAATTCGATTGAATTGTCACCTTCTTAAAGGTATCTTCCCTTCCCACCTGTGAATCTCTGTAGCAGCTCGTTATTTACTTGCATTCCGTCGTCTATGAGATACGTGAGTGAACCCAGCTAGACTGTGCATCCTTCAGGCTGACAGCGCGTCCTGAGCATCCCCAGCTGCCACCCCATCTGCAGGATCGATGGTGTCCTGATTCCTTCCAAAGCTGAGCATCCTTGTCCCCTCTCCCCAATGACCACCTGAGTGTGGCCACCTCTGGGCTGAACCTCTGGCAGACAGGAGTTCAGCTCCTGACAGTTATTTACATGCCTTCTTCAAACACGGCACTCAGGGTGCTTGAGGTGAAGGGTATTAATCAGATCTGTGCCCTGGGCTGTTTGTGTTGGGTGAGAAGCCGGGCCTGCAAGCTGGACAGGAGGGGACCTGAGATTTGTACCTGCGGGCAGCACACCAGACACTCTAAGGACGTAACCTCGTTTCATCCTCACCACCCTCATGTCAGGAGGGATTCTAACCACCCACTGCACAGGTGAGGAGGAAAGGAAGCTGATCTGGTTCATTCATTTGCTCAGCAGATCTGCCTACAATGTGCTTGGTTTCTAAGTGCTTGGATGCATCCTTTCTCATGGAGCGGTCACTGCAGTGAAGGGAGACGGAATATAAACAAGTGAATGACACAGTGTGTTACAAGCTGATGAGTGCTATGGAGAAAAACAGGGCAGGAAATGAGGGGAGGGGGATAGGTGTGGGGAGGGAGAGATAGGGTTTCAGTTTTCAACCAGGGAAGGTCTCACTGAGAGGGCAACATCGGAACAAAAGCTGAAAAGAAGTGAGGAGGCAAGCCCTGTGGATGGTGAGAGAAGAGTACTGCGGAGAGAGCAATCAGCAAGTGCAAAGGCCCTGAGGGAGCAGCATGTCTAGCTGCTCGAGGTATAGCAAGGACCAAAGTGGCTGGAGCAGAGTGAGAGGGGAAGGAGCGGGTGAAGAGGTCAGGCATGTAATGGTCCAGTAGGTTTGGCTTTACAAGGCTGAGAAAGGAGCCTGACCTTTTCTCCGTCTGAGATGGAAACCCTTAGAAGGCTTTGTGCAGAGGAAGCGTATGGCCTGACTTACCATCTTTATAGGATCAAAGAGATTAAGAATCTTGTCTCAGACCACACAGCTGGTAAGGGATAGAAGGACAGGTCAGTGTGTCAAAGTGTGAAGGCTGTTATTCCCTTTCACCATCACTACATCAGCCGGAGTCCCTTTCCATTTCTTGTGACTAAGAAAGCTGACTGATAGCATTATGTGAAAAATACAACAGGTGTTGGGGGAAGATGGGTGAGTGTGTGATAATTTAGGTAAGGTAGACAAGTCTTGGAAGGCCTCCCTGAAGAGATGATACTTGAGCCAAAACCTTCATGGTAGCAGGGAAATCCATGGAGAGTAGCACGTTCAGGAATAGATGGTGCAAAGGCCCTGAGGCGGGATGCAGCCTGGTGTATTGGAAGGATAGAGAGAAGACAAATGTGGCTCAATTACAGTGAGCAAGGGAGAGAGAGGTGCAAGATGAGGTCAAAGCAGACCAGATCCCTCAAGGCCTTGCAGGCCATGGTAAGGAATTTGGATTTCCTTCTTATGAGTGATGAGGAACCACTGGAGGATTTTCAGCAGGGAGTGATTTGCATTGTTTAAAAGATCAGTCTGGCTGCTCTGTGGAGAACAGACTGGGGAGGGGCTTACAGGCTGCATACTCTGAATCTCAGGTTTCCATATGGAAAGTGATCCTAATCCAAGAGAGCTGTTCACTGTGCTATGGGAGAATGGGTGGATACGTTTCCATGAGAATGGTTTGGATAAGTTTCCAAAGTTAGGGTGTTAATTCCACGGAGGGGAGGAATTTGCAAGTAGTGTTGACTGCTGTGCACTGATTCTAGAACAGTGCCTGGCATATGGTAGATCCTCTGTTAACTACTGGTTGAATAAATGAAGAAAGGGAGGAAGGAAGGAAGGAAGGAAGGAAGGAAGGAAGGAAGGAAGGAAGGA